>NC_091748.1:39489206-39521706 GCF_043380555.1 Nothobranchius furzeri | reverse complement strand
TTATGCATTAGAATAGCCTGACAAAGGCCAAAGTCTACATAAAACTGACTTGGTGTCATTGTAAAGTTCTCCATCACTTGCAAAGGCCAAATCAAGGGGCGGGTCCAGTGTCTGCATGGCAAACGCCACCCTGCAGGTCTCTCCAATCAAAGTACTGATGAGACCAAAGTCCACTTCTGGAGGGAAGGAGATCCGAGGGTTCACGTTCATAGCGTTGATCACATCCTGGAAACAAGAGCTGAGCTAAAACTTTCCTTCACTACAAACGGTTTAATACTATTAAATGTCACTTTTGAAGGTCTTATCAGGTCTTACGTTGACACTGGTTTGAACATCATAGAGATCCAGGTTTCTGATGATGTAGTCCACAGCTGCGTCCTCCAGACTCTCTGGACCAAAGTGGGACATGGACAGTGTCTTCCTCACTCGCAGCTTGAATTGACGGTAGGCCAGTTTAGCTGTCTGGAAGGACTCCTGGAACAGGAAACATCTGTACTGTGCCTCCAAGGTTCATCACTTAGATGAGGCAAAACACAATGACACCAATCCTGATTCCCACTGCGGTATTAAAGAAACCTGCTTTCTAAACATGTTTGTAGAGCAGCACTGCCTGTAGGTAAGAGAGAGAGATGATTACAAAAAACAACATGACTGCCACTCAGTAAAGCTAACAGATACTGGGAACGCTGCTGAGGTAGTAGCTAAAAGTCATTCCTGCCGTTGACTCTAATTGTTACACACTATGAAAGGTCTCTGCTTATAGATGATGAACCACTGCAAGGATTTTAAGAAACGTTCACAATCATCTACAGCTGATTAACTTTGGAGTCAACCCCATTCACCCCACCAAAGCCAGATAATAATTAACTTTGGCCATAACTTTGTCAATTTTAACCCTCTGGAGGGTTTTCAACGTTAAAACCTGCCTACCTGGTTACTCCACACACGTATTTCATGAGCATTTTTTTAACTCAGAAGTTCCCCTGAAGGACTTAGTTGTTCGACCTTTTATCAAAACATTTTGAGCCTGAGAGGGTTAAGATAAAATCTTTTGTGCTGAGAGTCCTAACTAAATATCTATGACTCCATAACCTCTCCACTCCTCATACTTAAACAAGATTTTATTCACCCTGTGTCTTATTGATTTTTAGCTGTTATTTTTGGGAATTTTGTTGTATTTCCTTTTTATTTTTTATACGTGTTCAACATGTTTAAATATTGCTTGTTTAATTAACCAACATTTCTAGTGTACAGCGCCTTGTTTGGCTGTAATGCCTTGTGAATGCGCTTTATAAATAAAATTGGATTGGATTGGATTGGAAGATATTAAAATGAGCTAGAAATCACATATTAAGTATCAAGCAAGTACAAACAAAAAATTCTAGATGCTTTGCAGTGTTAAAGGTGAGCTATGTAGAAATGAAGTAAAAATTACATCCAGTGGTAAAATTTGTTTACTGCAACAATTTTAAACACCTCTGGCCAATTACAGCTGTCGGTGCTGCAGTATTAGCTCGCAGGAGACACGGCAACCCCACACTCACTGATGGTAAACAGTACTTATGTTCTTTCTGCCTTTGTTCTGAAAGGAGAAAAACTGACAATCCTCACAGCCAGCTGGATGTGAAATATGTTTCAGTATATCCTTCAGTCCAAAACGACATTAGACTCATTTTCTCACTGTAAAAGTCTCTATAGTCTTACACACTGCTCCATTAAACAAGGCAAAAACGGTATTAAGTCACAGATCCCGTCACATACTGTTCATTGGTTCATCTTGGGGAAATAATTCCTAACTTTAATCTAAATCAAAAGTTAATTCACGCCATTCATCTAAAACCCATGTTTAAAGAGCAAGTCACCCCCTGCCAGATTCTTACTCAACTCCCACTTCCTGTTTGAAAAATGCACAAATGCTGTTGCCTAGCAGACCGAGAGGGCGGAGCCTCTAACAAATACACACACTCACAACATTGTGACATCATAATGTACCATCTAACATCATAGTGTACCTCTCACCCCCAAATTCCACTACCTCCGCTCCGCTCCGACACGAACGCCGGAGCAAAATCGGTCCCGTTGTAGTCAATCAGAGCAATTCCACTACTGCGGCCGTGCTCCGGCAGTGCGGCGCCGTGCGCCGCCCTCTGTTGCGGCGTCCGGCAAAAATAGAATCGATCCTATTTTTGCCGGACGCCGGAGCACCTCCGCAGTAAATGGACAGAAATCACAACCACCCAACAGGAAAAGGAGCGAGCACAGCTTCCGTTTTTCACAATAAATCGATAAACAAAAGGCGTTTTTTGTTTCATATGCACAGGTTTAACAACTTTTAACAACTATCAATGGCGGCTGAAGTTTAAATGCACAAAAGTAAGCCATAAATACAGTTTCTACTATCAAAGTAGTCACCCTTTGTTGATCCAAACACTGCTGATCTCTCAACACAAATGATGGGCAGATTAAACAGTTCATTTCGATGCTTTTCCCACACAACGGGTGTTTGGATCTAACTTCCGCGTTCATTGCTCGGACTGTATCGCAAGATCTCGAAAATCCCGCGCATGCTTGTTTGCCCACCTCAGGTCTCCGCACCGGAACGGAGCCGTTGTAGAGCGGGTACCAGTAAAAATTGAGTTCGGGAGCGAGCGGCTGCGGAAGGCGGGGGCAGACCGGAGCGGAGGTAGTGGAATTTGGGGGTTAGCCAATAGCGATGGCAGATTTAAATTCAAATGCAGTGCAGAGTTTTTGCCTGACGACGGTGCAACACTGACAGTTTTAGGCACAATATTTAAATTTTAACTAAGATGCACTAAAGGGCCGAATAATTGACTACATTTGTCTACAGCACAATTGGACACTCATTTATATAGTTTATCGGCAAAAAAAAATGGTGATTTGGACTGACTTGCTCTTTAAGGGTATTTTGTCATTGTGTGGACAAGCCAGACGTCCCCACAATGTGGAAATATCCACACACTACGGGTTAAGTTGAAATTTGTCCTCTTAAGCATATAAAGACAAGTACACACACACACACATGTCAAGACACACACACACACACACACACGCGCACACACACACACACACACACACACAACGATACAGAGACGAGTGTGTGTGTGTGTGTGTGTGTGTGTGTGTGTGTGTGTGTGTGTGTGTGTGTGTGTGTGTGTGTGTGTGTGTGTGTGTGTGTGTGTGTGTGTGTGTGTGTGTGTGCTATGTCTATGACGGAGAGCTACTTCTACTGAGTCAGGATCCTCTGGAGGTTTCTTCCTGTTAAAAGGGAGTCTGATCTAAAACTAATAGTAGTTCAGGAGGTAGAGCAAGTTGTCCAGTAAAATAGGTTGCAGGTTCAATCCCAGCTCTGACCAGAGAAGGCTGCTGTTGTATCCTTGGACAAGACACTTAACCTGCCTTGCCTGCTGGTGGTGGTGGGAGGGACCGATGGTGCCAGTGTGAGGCAGGCCTCATCTCTGTTAGTGCGCCCCAGGGCAGCTGTGGCTAAATTGTAGCTTATCACCATTGTGTGAATGTGTGGATAACTGATTGTACTGTGAAGCGCCTTGGAGGGTCGTAGAACCCTAATAAGGTGCTATACAAATACAGACCATTAACCATTTAAACTAAACTAAACTCTGACACTATCGGTGGTCAATGTTGTCAGTTCCTTCAGTGATTTCTATGCCCATAATTTATTGTTGGGTATCATTTCATTTTACCACAACAGCAATGAAGACAATTTTCTGGACCATCTCCAAGTCAGGGATATAGCGCCGAAGGATGCTCTGTGCCTCCAGACGCTCCACAGCGTACAGGTCGCTGAAGCGTGAGACGAGGCGTGCACGGCGGGAAGAGTTAGTGAGCTGGGCTCTGGTGGGCGACTGACTCCTCACAGGGCTCGGAGAGCGACTTCGCACCAATCTGTAGAGGAAAACAGATTAAAGAGCAACTCTGTGTGTGTGTGTGTGTGTGTGTGTGTGTGTGTGTGTGTGTGTGTGTGTGTGTGTGTGTGTGTGTGTGTGTGTGTGTGTGTGTGTGTGTGTGTGTGTGTGTGTGAGCGTACCTCTCCTGCAGCATGGCCTTCTCTGAGTTCAGATAGAACACTTCCTCCTTCAACAAGCGAATCTGTCTCTCGTAGTCATCGAGAGCATCCAGCTTCCTCTTGTAAATTCCCACCTGCTCATGGGCAGATTGCAAACTACAACACAAAGATCACACCTTTTGAAAAATACATAATCGCATATGAAAACTGTTTAATCATAGTAGCTACATTTATCACCCACTCTGCCCTTAGCTGTAAGATTTCCTCTTCAGTAGCAAGTAGGGTAGTCGCTGACTTGTTCCTGGTCTCATCTAGAGCAGTCTGAGCATCCACAAGCCTGTTAAAAGAAAGAAGCACCTAAAGAGGGCTTCATTCATCCAAACTTCGCACCAACATGAACTGCGATGTGATAGACTCACTCTCCTCTTACGGACTCCAGCTGTAGACGAGCAGAGCTCAGCCGAGTCTCCATCTTCTCCGTGTCGCTCTGATGGGAGACAGAGAGTTCCCTGATCTTTCTTTCCTTCTCTGCTAAATCCTGATGAAAAACAAATATTCACAGTAAACAGAGCCAACACAGAAACCACAGCACCGCGTACAACTGATTCAATGACAAATGGAGGCACCTGGATGAGCTGCAGACTTGTGTCATCTGTGACGGATGGCCTCGATATGGAGAAGCATGTCCCCAGCCACGGGAGCAGTCGTGTCTTCAGAGTATCAACTCCAGCGTAGTGACTGCCTGATTTATGGCATAGAAGTTCAGATTGGCTTTAAAGTTTGCTCATTAAAAGAAACAAGTGTGCAGGAAGGCAAAATGGCTTACCTTCAGCTGCTGTGAGATTCAGGATAGCAAACAGTTGTCCCTGGATCTTAGCAGTCAGTTCAATCAACTCACAACATCTGTTCAGATTCTGATCACAGGAAATGACCTGGAGAGGTTCAAATATTAGAGGCATTATTTATTTTACTGGTGCTGAGACAAGGATGCACAGTTGCTCTGTTAGTAAAGGTCAACAATTAAAATGTATGGACAGTAGTAGCTCAGGAGGAAGAGTGGGTTGTCCAGCAATCATGCATCATCGGTTGGATTCCAGCTCCCGCCAGAGAATTCTGCTGTTGTGTCCTTGGGCAAGACACTTAACCCTCTCAGGCTCAAAATAAGTTTTGATAAAAGGACGAACAACTAAGTCCTTCAGGGGTACTTCTGAGTTAAAAAATGTTCATGAAACACGTGTGCGGAGTAACCAGGTAGGCAGGTTTTAACGTTGCACATCTGCAACGCCTGCCTCCAGAGGGTTAACCATCTTGCCTGTTGGTGGTGGTCGGAGGGACTGGTGGTACTGGTACCTGTGTTTGGCAGTCTCGTTTCTTTCAGTGTAACCCAGGACAGCTGTGGCTACACTGTAGCTTGTCATCACCATTGTGTGAATGTGTGTGTGGATGACTGGTTGTGTTGTGAAGCACCTTCGGGGGTTGCAGAACCCCAGGAAGGCTCTACAAATACAGACCAGTCACCATATTATTAATGATGGAGCTACAGTTATCTTTAAGCTGGTTATAAATCTCTGAGTCTCATTAAAATCCATCCAGTGGTTTCTAAGAGGCACTGCCTGGCCAAAAGAAAAGCCGCCACCAGAAAAGAAAATTTCACACACTAACATTTTGTTGGACCGCCTTTAGATTTGATTACACACACATTTGCTGTGGCTTTGTTTCAATAAGCTTCTGTAACGTCATAAGATTTACTTCCATCTAGTGTTGCATTAATGTTTCACCAAGATCTTGTATTGATGATGGTAGAGTGTGATCCCTGCATGAAGATTCTCAATGGGGTTAAGGTCTGGACTCTGAGGCGGCCAATCCATGTGTGAAAATGATGTTCATGCTCCCAGAACCACTCTTCCACTATCTGAGCCTGATGAGTCCTGGCATTGTCATCTTGGAATATGCCCGTGTCATCAGGGAAGATGGAATAACCCGGTCATTCAGGATATTCAGGTAGTCAGCTGACCTCATTCTTGGAGCGCATCCTGTTGCTGAACCTAGACCTGACCAACTGCAGCAAGCCCAGATCATAACACTGCCTCCACAGGCTTGTACAGTAGGCACTGAGCATGATGGATGCATCACTTCATCTGCCGCACTTCTTACCCTGATGCACCATCACTCTGGACCAGGGTCCATCTGGACTCATCAGACCAGTTTTTAATAAAGTGTTGGACAGTCCTTAACCCAGTTTTAGTCGTTTCTACAATCTCCTTAGATGTTTTCTCTGCTTGTTTAAGAAATGAGAAGCAACTCATTGCACTAGTTGGTGTTAAATAACTTGTTGCCAGTTGAAAGATAATCGCCCATGCAGTAATTATCCAATTGAAGAATTGTACCTATTTGCTTAGGTAAATCCAGGTGGCAACTTTTTTTGGACTGGCAGGGTTTTACTAGCAAGCAAAAAACATTGTCACCTGCTTTCCAGCAACGGGTATTACCCTTAAATGTTACAACATCCATAATAACAGGAATCAGTACACATGTTTCAAGCAAATAGATGTGAGCCTACAAGAGAACTGTACATGTTTACAATCACAAGTGACAGCTGGGTACATTTTCTTCTGTATTTTTCAGCCTATGCTTTATTGAACATTACTGCCTGCATTTGGATCCTCACCTCAACCACTCAACTCCGCTGCACGTGACATCTAACTACTGGATGTATAGCCAGATTGCATCTCTTAACACAAGAAGTATTTCTCTTGTCTTTAGAGATGAAGCCCAGAATCACACCGAGGCCCCAAAGCGCTTATGTTTTAGTCATTTCAGGTTTGAATTTGCCACTTATCCATAATTTCTATAACTATAGTCTATTGGAGAGATTAGCTACTCCATTCAGTATATTACCCCTACAGAGACCGGGTGTTACATTCATTACTTTTTTACACTTTAAAATGCTAATTCTGTTCTTATTTCTACAGCTGGGTTTGTAAATAAAAAACTCTTTTGAAGTTGACACAAATAGCCTAATTTCTATTTGTTTGTACTGCTTCTGGAGTAGCTATCTGAGCCATGCTTCTACCAGAAGCAAGAGGAGGTGAACTATCTCTACAATGGTGAAAGGGATCTTTGAAATAGTTCAACCGTTCCCATGGAAACTTGCGTCCATAGCAACCAAACTCTGTAGAGAAATCAATGTAATCCAAGCATTCATTTGTTTCCCACTTCATGCATTTTAAACGTTTCTACAAAAAAGTAAATCAAATAACAAAATAAATCAAAATGACCTGTGATCAGATGGAAATGTTCGGAGGACGCAAATAGTTTCTTATTCTAGTCGAAAAGCAAATTTTTCCTGCTTTTTAATTCCACTTTAGCGAAATTGATATTAGTTCAAAAGTTCATGATCGTGGAGTAACTGAAATGTGTAGTCCCGCCAGCGTGAACGCTTTGGTCAGATTTAGGTCGATCATGACTAATTGATAAACTTACATGGTAGTCCCTGTACCAGGTCTCCAGCTTGTCCTGCAACACGCTAAACGAAGAAGTATTGGTAAGTCTCCTCAAAGTGTCTGCCATGTCTGCCCAGGTGAAACAACCCTCACAGCTCTGAAGCGCTCCAGGAGGAGGAGGAGGGGAGCAGCAGTAGTAAAAATCCCTGTAGCCTAGTAGCACACACACCGCCTCGTCTGTCCTCCATAGGTTGTTTTCATGTGTTCTCGGCTGCTCGACTGTAACGTCACACTGTCAAGCGATACCAAACGCCTGCAGAATCCAAGAAACACAGCGGTGCTGATATTTCTGCCTGCTGGTGGCCCTGTGCAGCTAACAAATTCAATTCTAAAATATTTTAATAATCTAGGCTGCATAAAAGGATAAAACGAATTATAGTTTGGAACAATGTTTTAGAACAATATACAAAAATACACAAAACGTTGAATAATAAAAACAGCGGGCTGCATATTGCATGAATGTTCTCATCTTTCATTGCTTATGTGAAAAATAAAATTTCACAACTTAATAATAATCATCGTCATAATACTAAAAATAAATGGTCGTGATGTGCAAAGAGCAGGAACATTTAGTAAAACAATACAATTAGACTATTTTATTAAAACAATATTGCACAAAATTGTGATCATCAAAAGAGTTTCATATATCCTTCATTTTATTTCATTTTCCAAATGAAGCGTTTAAGGTTCCAGTTTCTATGGAAAAATGAATGGAGCGCTTCCTATTTTAGAATCTTTACTGTGATTGGCTGGTTGATGATGGCACGTACCATCTTTTTCTCAACGAATTAGCACCTTCTGCGTGACTATCAAGCTTTAATAAAATAGAAAACGTTCGCTCTACGTCCGATTATAATTGTGTATATTAATGTTTATTAATATCTGAATATTTCCTGCCTTTGCAGGACTAAAATCTCCGGTTTGTCCCCTCCACGGGTGAACAGTGGTACGCTCCCCACCGTCCAGCAGTCAGAGGAGGCAGGGTCAACATGGCGTCTGAGCAGGTCCGTTATCTCATGTTTTGTTTCTGTCAGAGACTGTACACAGGTCAAAGAGTGACGCTATATTATTCTGAGTGATTTACTGGTACCACGGATGCTGTGTATTTAATTATACTGCGTGTTGTTCTTGTGGCGGATGGAAATATTCGGTGTAGTACCGTATGAAGAATATAATTGGCCTCTGCGTAGCGTTTTGCATGCATTTAGACGTGATTATTATAATTGACGCACAAGAATAATGTGTTTAACAACAAAGATGTAGATATAATTAGAATATAAACAAGAAGTAACGGAGGGAAAAGCCCACTGGCAATGCTCCTAAAATGAGTGGTTTATTTTTAGTTTGTGGCTGTCGCAGAGCGTTCCAAGGCAGTGAGCTCATTCGGGTTTACTGTGAGTGTAGAAACGTATTAGACATTTATAAAGAAATCCATCTGAAGAAAAAGAACATTAAATTAATATGAAAATTAGCATGGTAAACGTGAGCCAGTAAAAAGGATCTGCCCCTCACAGATTACCACAGTTTTGCTCCTTTTGACGCATTTAACTGTTTCAAATCAGACAAGAATGACTCGAGTAAATACAAGTTTTCAAATGATTTGATTTATGTGAAGAAGGAGGTCTACCTGCGCCTGCTGATGAGGTCACATTCCGGCAAATCCACTGTGCTTTCAAACTGAAGCTTTGGAAAGAGATCAGCAGTTTTGTTAATAAATTCTTGTTTGTTAACTCCTAAATATTTTCTTTATAATTGTAATTTGTTAATAAAACACTATATTGTCTGTTTTATAAAGAATGTGAAACTACATAAAACCAACATCAGACTGCCAAGAAACACATTTCTTATATGTGAAGCCATATCTGTTTGTATTAATGTGGAATTCGTCTGTGTATTTCCTTAGTTGTTATGTGAATTCATTCATTCATTCATTCAAAATGTTGCTTGGTGTCTTTTCAATAAAGTTCTTATATTTTATTTAGCCCCATTTCATCAAAGTTATCGTCAAGAGCTTTTGAGGTTCACTGTTTATCAGTTTTGCTTTTATAATTTGGAAATTCAAACATATTTTCTACGAAAAGTGTTGATTTTTGGACTACAGGACTACAACCGCTAAGACTATAACCGTAAATTTGTTCTGACCAATCAAAATCATCGTTGTTAACGCGCTAACGTAGCTTTTACGAACGTGGTTTCGTAACTTCCGTAAGTCTTATGTTCAGCCAATCATCTACTGTGGTGTAATTTGCAGATGCAGGACCCCCGAGCAGATCTGGTACAATTCCATGCTGTCGTTCTTTTTTAAAACTCAGAAACGGTTCCGTTACCTGTTTTTTCGCTACGTTTCATCTGCGGCTGCAGACTTCCTCAGGCTGACGCTGATGGTGGCGCGTCACTTCCTTCTTCGTTTATCTGCGGGCAGCAGAGGAACAAAGAGGAAAAAAGAACAACAGCATGGAATTAGAATCAAGACACAGCAAGAACACACCTAAGAAGATCTGGTACCAACACCGGGCTGCCCAGGAATTCACCTGATTTTAAATCGACCTTACACAGGGTGAATATTGGCCTTTGCTGATATAAAAAACACAGTAAATATCGGCCTGATATATCGGCCGACTGATACATCGGTCTACCATTTCTGAATAATCTCAAACGTAACTCATTGTGTCTGTTCCTAAAAAAAAATCAAGAACAAAAGAACCCAGAAAAACATCTAAAGAAACACAGACCAGACTCGGTTATTGTTGTGGTCAAAATGTGATTAGAAAGGGTCAGGGGACAAAAATGGCTTTGCAGACCAAAATAATACAAAAGTCTGTCTGAAATTCACCCAAAAAAATCTTGATTAACTTCATGACATTTGGGAAATATGATGTGAAATGACGAGTCTAAAGTATAAATGTTTGGGAGATATGTATCCAGTTACAGCTGGAGTAAAACTAGCACTGTATTTCAGTGAAAATCATACTAGTATTCAAACATGGTGGTGGTAGGATCCAAATTTCACACTCATCTTTGGTATGTGGTCCTTACACCTCAATAACATGAACATACCATTCTGGATGATAAAAATAGGAGAAAAAATAATAGCTTTTAATGTTTTGATGGCATGATGCCATGTCTTGTAATGTGTATAAATATTGCCGTATATTGTGAATAATGTCCCGAACCTTAATTTGAAGAAAATCAGGAATTTCACTGAAATCATAATTTCAGGGGCCTCGGGTAGACCTTGGCTCCTCTGCTGTCCCATCACAGGGGAGGGGGAGGTCCAGGAGGGGGAGGAGCCAACCTTACCTGGATGTCCTATGTCTTATATATTCTGGAAGTTGTGCAAATGCAGGGATGGGCGTAGATATTCTGCTGGGGTGGGGCTGGGTTGGTGCCCTCGGACTCCGTGAGGCTCTGTAATGCTGCTGCTTTGGGCCCTGGCAGGATGGGCTGGGGTCTCCATGCCCTGGGTGGCATTTTGACAACAGAGGTGCCTATTGGGGCCAGTGGGGGAGCTGGCTCCCTGGAGGGCTAAGCCCAACCAGCCGTTCCTCCCCATCCCCGCATATTTCTCTCCTCCTGCTCCCTCACATCATCACACAAACATGCACATAGGACCTTGGGGGGTGGACAAGTCTGGAAGTGTGGGTATGGACCCCATTTCCACATTCCTGTGGCAACCTGCCCCCCAATTTTATTTGCACCTTAAACACTTCCACCAATGACATTCCACGCGAACACTTAGGGCCTTGGGAGTGAGCACATTCAACAGCAGTTGGCAGGGGGAATTCTCAGCCTCATCCCGAGTGCCGGTGCCCACTTCCAATTTTAAACTGCACTTAGACACCGAGGGCTGTGGGTGCAAGTGGGGTGGTGCGGTGGCATCAGCTGGCATAGGCCAGACAATGCCTGCACTGCCCGCTCACCACAGCCATGGAATACACCTCATCAACACACACTAACACTATATTGGAGAAGGCGGAGGGAGACTAGGGGTCTTAGCACACCTCTGTTGTTGCTAGGCTTCCTGGGGCTGGAGGCTAGGAGGGAGATCTGGCCGTCTGGTTGGGGTCTGGGGTGGTGGGTTGCTGTGCTCAGCGTTGGGCGGGGGAGCCTGCTCAACAGCATCACAGCAGAAAGGGTCAAACTCTGGTAACCGGTAATGGTTGTACCCCATGTGCAGCAGTACCGGGACCAGCGTGAGTAGGGTGTGTATGGGGAGCATGAGTGGGTGTCTGGCGTGCATTTTTGTAAGTCTTTGTTTGTATGTGTGTGTGTGAGCATGAGGGAGGGAGTGTGTGACTGTGTTTGTGTATGACTGTATATGTCAGGTGGGGCCTTTGACTCCTCCCCTCTCCTGGGACTTCTTTTGATGATATAGATCATCGTCTCCCCTCCCCCTGCCACACCTGGTGTGGGGTGTGGTGCCTTGGTCTGCCTGAATGTTCGTGGCTCCCGGGTCAGGGGGTTTAAGATTTCTGGCGTCTGCCTGATCAATCCCGGTGGCTGCCTAGTGGGGTCTGGGTCCCTGGGCTCTGCTGGGTCCCTGGCGGGGGTGGTCGCCCCTGGGTTCCGGGTCGCTGGGTCCCGGGCTCGGCCGGCTAGGGGGTGGGAGGCTGCGGGCGGGCCTGTGGGCTTGCTGCTGTTATCTCCCGGGACTCTGCCGGCTGCTGGTTGTGGCCCCCCGGGGCGATCCTCTGCGCCTCTCGAGGGGGTCGGGGGTCTTTCTGGTTGCAGTCTCCCTGGGGTTCCTGTATTCTGGGGCAGCGCCTGGATCTCTGGGACTTGGAGCTCCCTCCATCTCCTTCACATTTTTGGGGGGCAGATCTCTGGCCCCTCACACTCTATTGGACGCTCCTATAGAGAAACCTTACATAAACAAGCGCGTGTACACACACAGGTGCTCACATGGTGCTCTCATAAGTATGGACTTGGGCACGTTCAACACATGTCTGTAGGCTGTGGTTGGCACTAAATGCACTATGATTTATTATCGTGTGATTGTTCAGTAAAACAATGTTGATTGTATATTTCTTCAAGTTGACGCAGTGATAGCTTGCTCCTGTTGTATTGTTGTGTGTCCCCTTTTTTTATTTTTATTTTATTTTATTTTTTTCTCTTCTTTCTCTTTCTGCGGGTCTAGAAGCAGACTCTTGTTCATTATTGTTTATTTTTGTGGAAGCCCCTCCCCCCCCAACACACACACCTTTTGTCTTTTCCTTTCTTTCACCTCTGTCTCCATGTCTGGTCGGAATTACAAAGCATTCAAAAACAATAACAGTAAAGTTTTAAGTATCAGGCGTGACATTAAAAGCAGACGCTTTGATGCTCCACCTGAGAGTAAATCTGTAAGGCTTGTTACCAGCATTCAGACATCAATTCTGTTCAATTCTGTTTGCTTCACAGCCAGAGGGGACACGGGGGAAAAAAAAAAAAAGAAAACACGATTTCTTCTAGAAAATCTTTTGCATTAATCTCTAAAAGCAATTGTCCAGCCCTAGTAATAATAGATGTTTAAAAGAGTATTGAATTTAATTCAGTTTTTGTGTGTTCTTTATTGAAAGTAGTTCATTGGCTAGGGCTGCACTTAAAATACATTTTCTACATTTTTTGGGATACTTTTTAATCATTATTAATATTGATCAATGTTAATTTCTCTTCATCATTATGATTTTTTTCCATATTGTTTAGCCCTACATTCTACCTAATTTCATTAAAAATAAGTATAATTCATGAATGGATCCTAGCTGTCTAATGATAAAGTGACCCACTTTGAGTGGACCGAAATTCCCCCACAGTGATTTGAGACTCATTACCGGTTATTAAAAAGCATGATTGCAGTCGTTGCTGCTGCCAAGAATGTTACAACCTGCCAATAAATTTAGTGTTCAGTTTCTTTTTCACATCAGGCCAGCTGGGTTTGGTTTACACAGGTTATGTTTGTCTGGTGTTAAAATTTGATGACTGATCTGAAATATTTATGTGTGACAAAAAGAGCAAAACAGAACAAAAGCCAACAATAAGGTGGCAAATACTTTTGACAGAACGGTGTAATATTATCAGTGTTTTTATGACTCAGTTTAAGATTAGGTAGATGGGGTGGGTAAACTGACGTTAGAATGAACTTCAGGTGTATTGTGGTAATTCTCTCTGTTAAAAATGCAGGAGAATTCCAATGGGCCCGTGAAGAAGTCCATGCGAGAGAAGGCCATTGAAAGACGCAACATCAACAAGGAACACAACAGTAACTTCAAAGCTGGCTATGTGCCCATCGAAGAGGAGCGTCTCCATAAAACAGGGCTGAGAGGACGCAAGGGAAACATGGCTGTTTGCATTATCATTCTCCTCTTTCTCTTTGCCCTAATTAACCTCATTGTTAGTGTGATCGTTTATGTCTTCATCACATAAACTTTCTGAATGAAATAAAAGGTTTTTTAAGTCTTCCTCATCTTGGCTGTCTCATCAGATTACGCTGGTTATATGGACAGTGATCCGGATCGGCCCGAGTGGTTGCGACAGCATGGAGTTCCATGAGAGTGGCCTGCTGCGCTTCAAGCAGAAAGCTGACATGGGAATCGTTCACCCTCTGCACAAGAGCACCGTAGGGGGCCGTAAAGACCAGGACCTGGTCATTGTTGGAAACAACAATCCGGTAAGATGGCAAGTCCACAATCAGCCACTTTAAAAGAAAACTACACACTTCTAGAGCGACTGTCTTTTATTCCATGTGTGTATTCCATAGGTGGTGTTCCAGCAAGGATCTACGAAGCTCAGTGTGGAGAAGGACAAGACCTCAGTCATCAGTGATGTTGGCATATCCTTCACGGACCCTCGGACACAGACCACGTTCTTCAGCACAGACTTTGAAAACCATGAGTTCAATTTGCCAAAAGGAGTCAAGGTCCTCAGTGTTAAAAAGGCCTCTACTGAAAGGGTGTGTATCATGCTAGTAGCTGATTGCAAAGTGTGTGTTTCACAATCTGGGCAAGAGGTGTTGCTATCACATGATCGAGAATTGGAGAAAAAAATATGCTTTTGCAAAGGAAACAAATGGTAAATGACCTGTATTTGATATAGTGTCCTTTAGAGTACTAGAACCGCCCAAAGCGCTTTACACCACAATCAGTCTTTCACCCCCCCCCCCCCCCCCGGTGGTGATGAGCTACAGTGTAGCCACAGCTGCCCTGGGGCTCACTGAGAGATACAGCACCCGTCGCTCCGACCACCACCAGCAGGCAAGGTGGGATAAGTGTCTTGCCCAAGGACACAACACCAGCGACAGCCTGAGCAGGGCTCAAACCTGCAACCTTCCAATTACGGGGCAGACTTTTAACTACTCTGCCACCGTGGCCCCAATTACCAAAGTAAATAATGTTTCTAATACCACAGTGGGAAGTTGTACACTTATGGAACTTTAAAGAAACAATCCAGAGTTTTTTTCCTTTCAGGACTTATGTTGGAGGTCTTGCTTAGTTCTTTGAGATAATGTAGGTAATAACATCATTCGTTTCTGCTAAGCTCACCCCGTCCCATACAGTCCCATGCAATGTGAACTGAACTGACTGCTGCTCATTGTTGGCTAACAGCGTTGGACATCTGCTCATGTATAGATGTCTATCACAGAGCATGTCCACACATTTGCAGAAGTACCTAGAGAGATGCAGAGTGGGCAGCATTTCCTGTGGACAAGTAAATCTTTAAAATAAATAAATGTTATTTACATGGAAGCTCCTAACCATGCATGAAGGGTTCCATCCCAAATCCAGCACCGTGAGACTACACTAGCCGTAAGGAAAAAGGCAGAGGACTAGTGAGTGTGAGAACCTCTGTCCAGGATGAAATATCCAAGATCCATAAGTTCATCAAGGACAAGGCCCCAACAGATGACGTGCTCAGTGAATGTCTCAGACAATGGCGAATAGAGGAGGAGATGCTGGAAATACCATCGTGGAAGGATGAACTCCTACGTGGGATGTACCACTGACAGATAACCAAAGTGGCTGATATCAAGAAATCCTACCAATGGCTAGAAAGAGCTGATCTGAAGGACAGCACAGAGGCACTCATCATGGCTGCACAGGAGCAGGCCCTAATCTCCAGAGCAATGGAGGTCAAGATCTACCACACCAGACAAGACCCAAGGTGTAGGCTATGCAAAGAGTCCCCTGAGACAATCCACCATATAACTGCAGGGTGCAAGATGCTGGCAGGGAAAGCATACATGGAACAGCACAACCAAGCGGCTGGTGTTGTGTACAGGAACGTCTGTGCAGAGTACGGACTGGAAGCCCCAAGGTCAAAGTACTGTAAGTAACACCTCATAAGGTGGTTGAGAATGAGAGAGCCAAGCTTCTGTGGGACTTCCAGATCCAGACTAACAAAATGGTAATGGAGAACCAACCAGACATTGTGGTGGTGGACAAACAGCAGAGGACATCCGTTGTGGTTGATGTGGCAATACCAAGTGATGCAACATCAGGAAAAATGGAACATGAGAAACCAGAGAAGCACCAGGGCCTCAAAGAAGAACTTGAGAAAGCCTGGAGATTGAAGACATCGGTGGTGCCCGTGGTCTTCAAGGCACTCGGGGCAGTAACCCCCAAACTGGAGGAGAGGCTAAAGCAGATCCCAGGAAAACCATCAGACATCTCAGTCCAGAAACGTGCAGATCTAGGAACAGCTAAGATACTGCAGAACCCTCAAGCTCACGGGCCTCTGGAAGAGGACCCGAGCTTGGAAGGATGAGATCACCCGCAGAGGTTGAGATGGGAATATACACACACACACACACACACACATATATATATATATATATATATATATATATATATATATATATATATATATATATATATACATATACATATATATATATATATGTATATGTATATGTATATGTATATATATACATATATATATATATATATATGTGTATATATATATATATATATATACACATATATATATATATATACGTATATATATATATAAAATCAGCATCTCATTGAAAAAATATCTTGACTTTTTTGCTATTTTTTTCTTAATTCAGAAATAAAATGATTTTTTTTAACATGACAACACATCTCTTCTAGATTTTAGGTGAGAGAATAAACATCAGATTCTAATGTCTAAAATATTCAGATCTAATCTAATAAATGTTTCTTAGAGTTACTTTTTGCCTCAAATTTCTGAGAATAATTGATTAAAACTTCCATTTATTCTCTCCATTATTTCTTCACTGTGCTTTAAGGGCTCAGCGTGTAGCAGGCATCTGAAACCGCAGCACCTTGTTTGTGTTACAACCTCCATTGTGTTTATTATGGACCTGTCTAGTTACTGGAAAACCTGCTTTTGACCTCTTCATATCAGACTCCGTGCCGAGACAGAAAAGAATGACTCAGAAACAACAAAAACTCTGTCGAGGATCTCTGAACATGTTTAATTCTCGAGTTTACAACATTTTCTCCTCTGTGATCACTCACACTTGTTTTGGTGGTTCAGGTGCGCTCCACACACGCTCCGGATCGGCGTTAAAGTCCCACCTCCGTTTAATCGACAGCAACAGGCAGATTTCACCACAGTTTCTTCTATAAGATTGAAACTCGAAACAGGAAACTGTCAATAATGCGGGACTTGAGTCTCAATTTGCGGGACACGTGAAAAGTAATGAAAATGCGGGACTGTCCCGCACAAAGCAGGACATCTGGTCACCCTAGATGGCGCCCTCTGGCAAAAATCTTCATATATCTGCATTAAAGTAATGATAAGGTTTAGACTACTTGGCTGTGGTCTTATAGGGTCAGTTTATCATAACTGACCTGTGTCGGTGCAGCAGCAGCTCAACAGGGAGAGCGGGTTGTCCAGTAATTGTAAGGTTGCAGGTTCGATCCCGGCTCCAGACAGAGAATTCTGCTCCTGTGTCCTTGGGCAAGACACTTAATCCATCTTGCCTGCTGGTGGTGGTCGGAGAGACCGGTGGCTGCCAGTGCTCGGCAGCCTCGCCTCTGTCAGTGCGCCCCAGGGCAGCTGTGGCTACATTGTAGCTCATCCCCACCAGTGTGTGAATGGATGAATGATAAACTGTAGTGTAAAGAGCTTTGGAGTCCTCACTCTGAGAAGCGCTACACAAGTGCGGGTCATTCATCATTGAAATAAATCCTTGGACATGAAGAACAGTATCTTACGTATCTAAGATGAAAAAGAACAAAACTCCCAACTTGTTGTCATGTCAATAATGTATTCAATGAGATTTGTTTTATTCATAGTTTGTCTCTAACTTTTAGATCACCAGTAGTGCAGCATCTGATCTGAACATCAAGGGAGACAGCAAGGCAGTCATCCGTGGCAATGAAGGAGTGAACATCATGGGCAGGACAGTAGAGTTCAAAATGGGGGGAGACATCGAGCTCAGGGCTGTGAGTATAAGTTGTTGCAGTGTGCCTCAAATGTAACCTTGGACTTACCGTATTACATTACATTAGTTCATTCTAATGTAGATGTTATAAAAGCCATGCCAGTCCACGGACCTCCGAAGCTGATGAATAAATAAAGAACTGGATTACAACTCAAATAAACGGGTAGTTATGAAAATGTTTTACGGATTTCTTCTGCCTTTGCCTCTTGCACACAATGTGTTGCTTTTTGAGGTCTTTTAGCCTACATCATCTTCATTTGCAACATTTCAGTGTGACAAAAGAAATCTATGAAGGGATCAGATTATTTTCACAGCATGAAGGTGATTTGTTTTTGTTTGTTTTTTTTTTTTTGTTTTTTTTTTGTTGCAGGAAAACAGCATTGTTCTCAATGGATCCGTCATGTTTAACACCACACGCATCCCAAACTCTGCAGGAGACGTGTTTTTCAAAGAAGGTCCGAAGAGGTACAAGCTGTGCATGTGTGAAGATGGGACTCTGTTCCGAGTGCTGGTGACATTACCCAACATGGGCTGCCAGACGTCAGACAACCCATGCAGAAAAGCTCACTAGCTCTGCTGTTGCATCCTCCTACAGTCTGACAACGCAGCTCTCAGACAAACCACGTCACAAATGTGTGTATTCTGGACTGGGTTTACATGCATTACGTTCATATATCTAATTGGTGATACTCACTGATCACTCCACATATCCAGATCAGATGTTTGCCCAACACAAGTAGTGTTACAGCCAAAGACTTTAGTTGAGCTTGAGGACTTATTGGTCTTAAGATTTTCCAGCCTTCATCTAAAATGTGTGCATTTTTGTTGCACAAGGCTGAAGAATAATTCACCTGTTGGTAGTGATTAGAAGCTGCTGTTTTTATTCTTTGCCTTATATCCAACTAATCCACAACTCCTACAGAGACGTTGTACTAGACTTCATTTGCTTTTTTATTTACCTGGCAGCTGTATTTGTATCCATAATGTTAACTGACCCAAGTGAGGCACTACATAAGTAATTATAATGTCTGATGCTTTCAAATGAGCCAATCTGGCATACCCTGTAATTTGTTAGCCATACAGAAATGCTGAAGCTGTTTTTTTTCTGTTAATCTTGAACTGTATATTATGCATGTGCCAATGGGTTTAAAGGGATTAACTATGGTTAAAAATTTAAGAAAAAATTTGCTTGGGGCACCACCTCCAACATAAAGGGACAATTCATTTACATCAAAGTGGTTTTAAAGAGTAACAAAACCCCAAAATAACTATTTTTTTGTTTTTCCTTATGAACTGTATAACTATCTGAGTGCTGCCCCCTGTGGGTTGAACTGTGGCTACTGCATTTTAAACTTGTGATTGACTGGGGCTGGAACATTTTCACTCATCGGTACAGTCTCCTCCCGCTCCACCTCCCTCCCGAGATGGAAATTCCCCACACTTGGCCATGCAAGTCCATGCCTCCTGGCAACGCCCACTTTAATAGAGAGACTGCACACTTTCAGAAAATGTAACTCCACCCCCTAGTCAAGATTTGAAAAATGCCATGAAAGTGATTGTTCAGTGATTGTTAAAGTAGAAACTTTACCAACTTTACATGGGAGAGCCATCTGCTGACCAGAAACAGATTTTGACAGATTTGTGGAGCAAGTAGGTGCCCTAGGGGGCGCTCTTTTACCTGCTTAACAGCTGTTGGCTATTTTCTGTGCCGATAGCTAATGTAAAGGCTAACAGTTATCTTTTTCAGTTCACTGACTGACAATAAATAAATAAAAAAAAACACAAGAAGAAAAAAAACAAAGTTTGCTTTATTGTTGGCATCATGGTGGAGCCTGGAAGTAAAAGTCAGATAATAATGTCTTTGGAGGTAAAGTAAAGAGCTAAAACCTGAGTGGACATCCCCACAGCATACACTCATCTGAGGAAGCTAAAGGAGGCAATAAAATCACGACCTAGCTTTGCTTCTACTCGACTTGTAAGTTTTCTTTTTTTAGTCCTACAGTGTGGATCTTTTTTATTAATGGATTATTTAATATCAGATGGCTCATGTTAATGATAGCTCATTGTTAGTGCTAGCTGCTGCAAGGTTTTTTATGACATGGGATGGAGAAGCTAGATACTGTTTAGTGTTACTTCAAAGACCAAGTTCGCCGAGAAACATCTACCCCTATTTCCTGCATTAGCCACTGATAGAAAATCCTGTAGACAAGGTAACTCTTGGATTAGAAAAGCCAGTGACAGTTGCACGCCACATTGTCAAATTAGCATTCATGGACTCACTCATCTTGGCTCCCAGCAGGGAAGGCTGGTGTTGATTTAGCGTCCAGGAGAGAGAGAGAGAGAGAGCGAGAGAGAGAGCAAAGCACGCCTTGGCTAGTAGAAGCTAACCGTTAGCATTAGCAACTCCACAACATAGCAGAACTACTTCAGCCGTGCCTTATTAGTGGAGATAAAACATCCACTTTGCAAAACAAACAAAGAGAGTGTAGAGTTGCATTGCTTTTACCCAATCAGAGGTGAGTCCAAAAATCAGGAAAGACTCTAAAACCTGTCGTCTGAAGCTCTATTTGGCTCTGGCTCATTTTCAGCTCCTGTAACAGAAGCATATGAGCTTGATTAAAAAGGCATTCATTTATAGAGACCTGTGCAAATGTGTTGAAAAGCAAAAACGAGTGAACTTGGTCTTTAAAACACTGAATTGGTAGTTTAAGAATAAATGTTTATTTATGAAACAATTTTTCAACCGAATGGAAAATCTTGGATCAATAAATGAGCAAACATTAAAGATAATCTGCATCGATATTATAATACATGAACTGGAATGAAGTGAAATAATTTACGGAAACCAGTGAAAGGTTCCTTTCAGAATGAGGAACTGAGAAAACCGGGACTAAAACTTCTACTGGATTTATTATCCTCCCTGAACTGCCTACGAGTTCTCCGACAGAAGCTTGAGGAAAGTTGAAGTCCAGCCAGTAAAAACTACTTTGCTCTTGTACTTGGTTTTAACAAGCAAGAGATGAACGCCGCTGAAATAAACTCAAAGCTGATAACTTGATGCAAGGTCCGTTTTAACCAGTGGTTGAAGCGCTTTCAAAAGTGGAAACTTGTTTAACTTTATAGGGAGAGGACTGATTTTTACGAACACCAAATCCAAAGATGTTATAGCGAAGCTTCCTGTTTTCTAAGAGAGCTCAACAGCTAAGACCAAACACAACAAACTATTACACAACTCTAAACCTCCATCATGCTCCCAGAGCTCTGCACAGACTTTTTGTGTTGAGAGGTGGGGAGTGGATCCACCTGTG
Source organism: Nothobranchius furzeri (assembly GCF_043380555.1). Classification (NCBI taxonomy): domain Eukaryota; kingdom Metazoa; phylum Chordata; class Actinopteri; order Cyprinodontiformes; family Nothobranchiidae; genus Nothobranchius; species Nothobranchius furzeri. The sequence goes on along the minus strand of NC_091748.1, from coordinate 39,500,442 downwards.
AGTGTTTGAGGGAAGGTTCAGACATCTGTGTTAAAGGGGAGTCTTTTTAATTTTATATGAAGACATGTATTTTACAGACTCCATCCTCAATTGTCCCCTTTATACCACATGTCAACATGTCATTAAATCAACTATGGTGGCCGGTATAATTGTGCAAAGCCTGAAGGAAATGATGTTAATGAGGAACAGAATAAACACTTGTACTCTGTTAAAAGTGGTCACGCAACAATAACAATAAAATCATAAGAACACTTGATTAAATACTTTAAAACACATGAAGCTTATGGGTCAATATTACAATAACATTAAAGTGCTGAACTCTTGTTTAACCAATAGATTTGCAGTGGTCTCTTTCCTGATATTTGGATATCTCACCTCTGATTGGCTAACAGCAATGCAACTCACTGACTCAGTTTACTTTGCAATGTAAAATATCACAAATATCACAAGCCTGGATGTGTTGCCTTGTAAGTCGTCCTCTGGAGAAAAAAAGCTCAGGTGCACCCGTTTCAGCACAGCGAAGTCAGTTGGAGGAGAAAGTGACAGCAGACAGCAAGATTCGGAGTCTTATTTCCTGCTATTTGGAGTCCTTACCTCAGATTGGCTAACAGCAACGTAACTCTACTACTCATCCGTTTGTACTAATATTTTATCTTTACAAATAACACAAGCCCGGAGGAGTTCTTCTGTGTGGTGGAGTTGCTAATGCTAACAGTTAGTTTCTACTAGCCATGATGTACTTTGCTGTTTCCTGCACGCTAAAACAACATTAAACGAACCAGTGCTCTTCCTGAGGAGTACAACTAACGTGTGAGCTTATGAGACATAAAATCAAATATTGAAACTTGGATCTTAACAATTTGTTTTGTAACACTAAACTCACCCTCCTGTAAGGGAAGTTAAAATGGAAAAATGAAATGCATGTATTTATTTATTCACCCAAAAGAAAACTTTGTAGACAGATTCTGCATTTTTGTAATAAAAACAACAAAAACAAAACTTGTGGCACATCTGGTTTTTTCTTAGAAAACCCTTTGAAAAAGAACATTAAAGGCAAATTTAACAGAAAAAAATGTTTTTTACTTGTTTTTCATATAAGATCATTCACTCTTCCGTCTTCAAATGGTGCAAAATGCAGCAGCACGCCTAATGACGGGTTCGAGAAAGAGGGAGCACATCACCCCAATTTTAGCTTCGCTGCATTGGCTGCATTGGTTTATAGGGTCCAGTACAAGGTTCTTTTATTGGCTTTTAGAGCTGTACATGGCCTTGCTCCGCAGTATCTGTGTGAGCTTTTAGATACTTTCTCCCCGTCTCGGTCACTGAGGTCAGCCGACCAGTTTCTCCTGGAGGTGCCGAGAACAAAGAGAAAGCTCAGGGGTGATAGAGCTTTCTCAGTAGCAGCTCCAAGTTTGTGGAATGCACTCCCGATTCAGATTAGGATGGTTTCATCACTGTCGGGTTTTAAATCACTCTTAAAGACTCATCTGTTCTCAGTTGCTTTTAATTCAGTTTGAGAATGCATCTGTTTTTAGTAGCTTTTATGTCAATTTGATATGTTTGTTTTATCATGTTTTTACCTTGTGATGAACTTTTTATCTTGTTTTTAGAATTTTTAGGGAACTTCTGTTCTTTTTGTCTTGTTAAGCACTTTGGTCAGCTTTTATGCTGTTATAAAGTGCTATATAAATAAAGTTGACTTGACTTGACTTGACTCTGAGTTACACGTGGAGGCTAAACGTGAAAATTGTCTTCTAGCCCTATTTCCTGCTTTAGCCGCCAATAGAAAATAGACAGGGATACTTTCGAATTAGAAAAGCCTGACAATTGTAAAAGTTTCTTTTGAAACGGGAAAATCAAGATTTTGACAGCCAGGTATAGAAAACCAAAGATGTTTTAGGAGCGGGATCTGAGGTGTTGATAAACGGAGAAAAATAGAGCAGGTTCACCTCGGATTAATCTGGTTCTTGAGCCACCAGTGAACGCCTTTTATCAGTGGGGTTCACTGCATGTGTTGTGTTGTGTACGCTCCCCTTTTTGGGCCACTAGATGGCCTCAGTGCTCCTGCCTCGCCTGTCCCTTCCACCAGATTCCCAATCACTCACCAGCTGATAACCAGGAAGTGAAGGGTCTCCCTGTGCTGACTGATGGTCATGCGGAGGTCCAGGGTTCGGTGGGTGAGAGAATACGGCATGAGCGGACGGCCGTCCACTGAGGTGACAGGAATGGGTCGGTCTAGAGCTGTAAGGGGTATCTTGAGCTGGGTGACCAGTCCCTGGTCGATGAAACAGCGACCTCGCTGCTGGGATGAACAAACGCCTTCTTCATCTCCTTCACGAAAGTCTCATAACTGTTGCAGACAGGAGACTTCTGGTTATAAAGGGCCGCCGCCCGTTCACCGGCCCGACCCGTCAGCAGGGGGGTCAGCAGGGCGATGCGAGAGCAGGACGTGGGGTAGTGTGCCGGCTGACATTCAAATGTCATGGCCAGGGTGGTCAACATGCCTTCTGGAGATCCCCTGGTCCCATCCCACTTGTCTGGGAGGCTGAGACGAGGCTCCACGTTGTCACTGGCGGCCGAAGCCTGTCGTTGGAGGGCATTGGAGAGTTGGACGACTAACTCGATGAGAGACTCGAGCTTAGATGCCTGGCGATCTACTACGGCACGAAGCTGGGCTATGTCTGCCGTCTGACGATCTACGAGGGTGTGCAGTTGAGCAACTTCTGCACGTAGATGAGCGAACTCCGCTGGGTCAACCTGAGACTCAGTCATCCTGTCAGGTGAGATTGGCTGAGCTGATGTTTAGTAGAGGTTGCTTGTAGCGTGGCTTGTGACCCAGACGCGGAGTGGCTGGCGTTGGGTTATACAGAGCACGCAGCTTTAATCTGGGAACGGCGATGCAGCACTCGGAAAGGGCCGAGGCTGAGCGGCAGTTCCGAATAAACAAGGAAGCTGACTTACTGGTGGTAGGCAGCGAGGAAAGATCTCTTTCCTGGTTTGAGGGCTGGTGAGCCTGAGAACTCGGGTCGATGTCTGACACGGACGATGACTGAGTGATAACTCAGCGGTGGCGCTTCCGTAAACAGAGTCGTCAACCCACGCCGGTGATGGGTATGCTGGGTAATGTAGTACTCCGCCAGTTAGGTCCATAGGGGGTGGTTAGGAGGAGGAGTTTGTGACATTAGACTTAGTATTGCCCTGAGCGACCCTGCTTATCAGGCCTGCTCCCGTTTTCGTTAAGGATATTAGCTAGAGTATTTTGATTGATATTCCCAACCCCTTATGGGCTGGCGCTTTCTGTTAAAACCCATTTCATTTGTATATAGCTCCTTTTGTTTTCGTGTGTATATATTTAGTCTTTTGTTTTACTGCAAATATCTTTTAGTCCATTATTTTGTAATAAAATCCTTTGTTCAGCGACACTTTACTTTGTTATTATTAACCACGCACTCTAATGTATATTACTCCATCCACCACATACTCCAAAACGAGCTGAGGGACATTATAGAGTGGGGGCTCGTCCAGGAATTTTTTCTATTTTTATCCCGTTATTTGAGTGTGTATAAATATTAACATTGTTTTGTGCCCCTTAGAGACTGAGCATGGCCTCATTTGACTTGCCCTCGTTTGTGGCGGCTCCTTCGCGCTGGCTGCTGGAGAGTTGCTGCAAAACCAACCTGCAGCAGGTTGCCGCCCACTTCAGTTTGCCTCTCCCAAAACAGCTAACTAAAGATGCTCTGCGCCAGTTCATCGTGGATTACCTGGAGACTCAGGGGATCCTCCCTTCACTGTCCACTCCAGGTGTGTCTCTGCCGCCCTCCTGTAAAGAAGACGAGGACTGGCTTGAAGAAATGAAGGAGACCCACTTCGTGGCTCCGCCTTCTTCAGGAAAGGACTCAGCTGAATGCTCTCCTCCAGATTCAGCTTCGCCTGGAGCTAGTCCTCCTCGCTCCCCTGCTAACGGGAGCTCCATTACAGCTATGGCTTGCTTGTCTTAAGATGCAGGCTGAGGAAAGGACTCACGAACAAAATCTGCGACATGAGATGGACCTGAAGCACATGGACACTGAGGTTCGCCTCCGAGAAATAGAACTTCAGATGAGGACACTGGACGTTGCCGCTTCCTCGAACCAGATGGCGGCCGGCCGTCCTTCGGCCTTGTCTTCGCCTCCCAGTGCGTTGCCCCGTGACGCCTCGCCATCTCCTCTGGGTGCCACTCCACTACCGCCTGCCTTTGATGTTAGCAAATGTGTCTCCCTCCTTTGACCGTTCCGAGAAACTGAAGTGGATGGGTATTTCCAGGCTTTCGAGCGGATTGCGGTGACGCTGCAGTGGCCTCGCGACGTTTGGTCGTTGCTTTTGCAGTGCAAGCTTTCAGGTAAGGCCCTCCAGGTTATTTCAGCCCTGTCTCTAATGGACAGTTGTAATTATGAGTGTGTGAAAGCTGCGGGTTTAAATGCTTATTAACTTGTTCCTGACAATGTGACCATTACATTAGCTTAACAAGCAGGTGATGACTTACAGATACAAGTTGAACAGTAGCATGGATAGACAGCAGTGTGATGGTTGAGCAGCAGCAATACAAATGAGAAGCAGCAGTATGTACAGTCAGGGATAGACACATGTACGTGACTTCAGGCACGTCCCTGAAGGGGATAGTCACATGTATGTGACTTCAGGCACGTCCCTGAAGGGGATAGTCACATGTATGTGACTTCAGGCACATCCCTGAATACATCTTTTTCCCTCGAGGTTTGATCACAGCACACCCTAGTGGCCAGTAGTGACCTCTGCATCCCCCCCAGTCCAGGAAGCCGAGTGACACACAGGCGCAGTGGACTTACGACCTAACCCACAGGCCAGTTTCAGGTGCATAACGCTTGGGTGGCCGCCTTACCCGACCGGAGCCCACTGGCTGGGAGGAGGGAGGTGATGGGCACTGTTCCGGGGTCCGCGCCACTGGGGCAGCGTCCCCGCTGGCTATGTCTGGAGGATTCTCGGCCGACATGGAGTCGCGACAAGGTACCGGCTGGGCGGTGCCAGGTTTTGTGCCTTGGGGCTCGGGTGGTGTGTGTGACTGATCTGGCAGGGGTCCCATGTTGGATAAAAAGATTGTTTTTTCAAACAGAGTTCATTAGCCTTATTTTCATTTAACATGGTAAATACAGTATTAGATGCATGGAAGATGATTTTGTCTGAGAAACATCTGGTGTTATTATCCGGCCCCTGCCGCAAGGAAAGTCGACCTTGTAAGTCTGCAGTTCTGATATCACAACAAGCTCTCTGAACCTGGGAAAGTTCGCTGTCTGTGAAGGAGGAGGAGGGGGCACCTTTTAATGTGTGTGTGCTATGTCATATCTCATCTGTGAATAAAACCTTTTGATGGGCCCCCGCTCGTCGAGAGACCAAACCGATCTCCCACAGCTGGTGTGTTATTTTCTTCTCTCTGGTTTTGCAAAATCTGATTATTGATTATTTGTGTTTATTGGTAAATGGTCTTAATAACAATATTATCTCTTACCCCCCTTGTGTGTTTTGGACTTTCTTTGAGGTACTTACCCCGGGTTGGCAGGACCTAAGTCGTGTGTCTCGTCGTTGGACGCAGGCAGGGGCGCAGCGCTCTCTGGGTGAGTGCGAGGGATGGCTGGGGTGAGGCAGCCAGACCCATCGACCCTGACGCTGTATTAGTCGTGTCCTAGTAACTCTACTACCACCCCAGATCTGTCCCATGCCCGTGGGCTACAGCCAACTAGGTTCTGGAGGAACACCACCTCCCCGACTATGAGAGGGCGGAGCGGTCGTACTTGTTCTCTTAGAGACTCAGTGGTGCGGGCCATCCGAGTACGGAGGGCCTCTTCCTTTGCCGCCCATGCCTGACGCTAAAGCAAACGGATGTGAGGATTGGAGAACTTCTCCAGCCTATTAACAAATGACAGCGAGTCCCTGAGGGGGTGCCCAAAGATGATTTGCCCGGGCGACAGGTCGCAGTCGGGGTCAGGTGTATTACACAGTTGCAACATCGCACGCAGAAAGCGGTCATGGTCGATGCTCCCGGTTGGGCCGGTGTTTGAGACTATTAGGCGCTTCACCGTCTTGACTGCCACCTCCGCCCTTCCATTAGACTGGGGGAACCCAACCGAGGACATGCAGTGCTTGACCTGCCAAAAGCGGAGGAAGTCTGCTGTGTGCCCTGCCGAGAACTCCAGGCCCCCGTCACTCGACAACTCCTCGGGCACACCAAACGTGGCGAAGAAAGCCCTTAAGTGACGGATAAGCCCAATGGAGCCCCCGAGATTGGTGTTCACGGGAGAGCTCATGACTTCCACCCAGCCGGAGAGGCGATCGCCAACGACTAGGTAGTGGTGACCCTGTAGTCGAAGAAGTCTGCGAACACCTCCTCAAATGGCGTGGATGGCGGTGATGCCGGCATGGGAGGTGTGGCCACCTGCGAGGAGGCATTGCGGTTACAGTCTACGCATCACTCCCTGGTCAACTGGATGTCATTAGGCATAGCAGGCCAGTAAACAATGGAGCAGGCCCGTCGTTCCATTGCCGACTTGCCCTGATGGGCAGCGTGGAGGTGCTGAAGTACAGTATGATGAAGGGACATGGAGACAACGACGCGGTCACAGTACAGCAGGACCCCATCTTGCGCATACACTGACTCACAAACCTTAGACAGGTTGACCAGCGCTGGGTCCTTTGGGTCAATGTTGCCCCATCTTCAATGAGGTGCAGAAGGTGGGAGAGGCATGCATCCACGGCCGTCTCCTGAGTGAGGAGTGGCCATGCAATGGCAGCAGACTCAAGTCCGTCGCTGAAAATGGACGCCATATGCGTCAACTCCTCGCTATCGGTGACGTTCCATGCGCCCATGCAGCGGCCCTCATCAGAGCCAGAGGGCGAGGGATACCTGGAGGCTGCGTCGGCAGCGCAGTTGCACCATGGGAGTGTGCGCTGTTTGAGCCTGAACAGGCGAGATTTGGTTATCTCATCCAATGTCCGGTTCCCAAGGATCTTCACCAGGGGCTTATGGTCGGTGACCATGACCCGGTTGTTGCACCCCTGCGTGAAGTATCTGGTCTGCTCCAGACCCCATGCTACAGCCAAGGCCTCCCCCTCAATAGCGGCGTATCGCTGCTCAGCGGAGGAGAGAAAGCGTGAGCCGGCCAGAGTGATTTTCCATCCATCCGGACAGCAGCTGGGGACACTGGAGCTGCAGGTGCAGTGCTACTGGAGGAGGAAGTATCCAATGCCGCGCCTGGACCAGTCTGGGTGGAGGCAAGTGTGCCTCTCCATGTCGTAGATCTCTACGCCTGCCCGGATAGCAGGCTCTCACACACACACACACACACACACACACACACACACACACACACACACACACACACACACACACACACACACACACACTCTCACAGTAAATTCAAAACACATTTGCTGACGCACAAGTTTTGCTTTGAGAAGAGAAAGGCTTTTGGTAAGTTTTCAGTTCATGATGCAGTTCGGTGTTTGACAACGAAAGAGAGAGGACGTGAAACAAACGCCAACGGGGAACGGGGCTGCGGCTCCTCCACGCTATTCCTGCCAAGCCAGACAGGATAGCCGAATTGCAACCGCTAACGCAGACTCGTCCCGAGTCTTTTGATTTCTGAGTAATTTAAACTTAAGAAAGCGCATCTGCAAACGCTTTATCATCACGTGTACCGAGGGCAACTCTGGACCGGGTCGCCAGCACACCTCCGTCTCCTCTGCCAGCCGAGGTGTCATCTGGAGTACCACCCTCCTGGGTCCCGGATCTAAAAGAGGGTCCAAATACGGTGAGGCAGTCCACAACAGATAGCGTTTGATGCATCTTTTCCAACGAAACCTACGTTTATTCAAGCCATCACTTTTCACTCAGACACCTGTTTCTTCCTGAAGCAAAATCTGACGCACACACGCATTCATCTCACCTTATTCCCACTTTTCACCCATTCAACACAAGGTCTATTTGAGCAAGTTTAAAATAGCAACTGTTAAACACAGACCCACGGATATTATTGTCAGTCTCTCGATGAAAACATCCTTTGAGTCTTCTTAACCCTATAAAATTTGGTCATTAATTTATTAAAATTAATATCTCAAATTAATACGGTATGTAGAATGGTTCCTCTTTCATAAAAGAGCATAAACCATTGCACTACACCTCGTATTGATGACTGCGTAGACAGTGTGGCAACCGCTTCTTTTGTTTCCAGACTTGACCTTCTAAAAGGTTATTGGCAAGTCCCATTAACCCCTTTTGCTTCCAAGGTCTCTGCATTTGTGACTCCTGACAACCTCTTACAGTACTCCGGGTTGTCATTTGGTCTTAGAAATGCTCCCGCTACATTTCAGAGGCTCGTGAATCAAGTTTTGGGTGGTGTTCCTAACTGTAGCGCTTATCTGGATGATGTGATTTACACTTCATCCTGGGAGCATCATATCCAAGTTCTGCAACAAGTCTTCGAGCATCTAAAATCAGCCAACCTCACTTTAAATCTAGATAAGTGTGAGTTTGTTAAAGCCACTGTTCACTACTTGGGGAAGGAAGTCGGCCATGGGAAAGTAAGAGCCCTAACCGACAAGATCCAGGCCATGGTGTCTTTTCCTCCTCCATCCACCCGTCGCGAGCTCCGGCGGTTCTTAGGCATGGCAGGATTTTACAGGTGCTTCTGTCGCAACTTCTCCATGGTTGCTCAGCCCCTCACAAACATGCTCAGGACACGAATCCCTTTTTCGTGGACTCCGGAATGTCAAACCGGTTTTGTTTCCTTGCAAAATCTACTATGCTGTGCTCCTGTTCTAGCTGCCCCAGATCTCTTGCGGCCGTTTAAACTGGAGGTCGACGCCAGCCACGCCGGTGCAGGAGCTGTTCTGATCCAGGAGGATTCTAACAGGCTTGATCACCCTGTTTGTTATTTTTCCCGGAAGTTCAACCAGGTGCAGCTACACTACTGTACCATCGAAAAGGAAATGTTGGCACTCATCTGGGCTCTACAGCATTTCCATGTTTACGTTGGAAATGGTAAATTCACTACTGTTTTCACAGACCATAACCCGTTGGTATTCCTGAACCGGATGTACAACCACAACCAGAGGCTGATGAGATGGGCGTTGCTGCTACAGGAATTCCCCCTTGAGATCCAGCACAGGAAGGGGTCGGACGTCATCGCAGATGCTCTGTCCCGTAGCTTTGATGAGGCTCCCTTGTTGGCTTATGATTCCCACTCCTTTGGGTGGGGGTCCGTTTTTGTTTTGTTAGTGTTGGAAACAACAAAGGGTTGTGTTGTCTGTGTAACAGACATCTCAGAAACACTCAGAAGAGTTGGGGCTCAGCACCAGCTGATAATTTGTGTTTAATTCGCCCACCTGTAAGTTTCCATGAAGACCAGGGTGAGTTAGCTAGCTTTGGTTTTAGTTAGCAGGAGTCCTCATATTTTAACAAATATCTGCCTTGTTTGTTAAACACCCCCTATATTTGTTTTCTTAAGGGGTGGGATGTTACGTATGCTCCCCTATTTGGGCCACTAGATGGCCTCAGTGGCTCCTGCCTCACCTGTCCCTTCCACCAGATGACCAGCTGTGGGTGATTCCCAATCACTCACCAGCTGATAAAAGCCTGTCACCCTGCCCAAAACGGGGAGAAGGTTCAAGGAAGAGTGGGCACGAAAGTGTTCGCTTGGCTCTCTTCTCCTCCTGCGCTCGATTATTGTTAGCTTTGTGTTAAACTCGATACTTGGATTGTATTTTGGGCGTTGGGCTCAGTATTGCCCTGAGCGACCCTGCTTATCAGGCCTGCTCCCGTTTTCGTTAAGGATATTAGCTAGAGTATTTCGATTAATATTCCCAGCCCCTTATGGGCTGGCGCTTTCTGTTAAAATCCATTTTGTTTGTATATAGCTCCTTTTGTTTTCGTGTGTGTATATTTAGTCTTTCGTTTTACTGTAAATATCTTTTAGTCCATTATTTTGTAAAAAAAATCCTTTGTTCAGCGACACTTTACTTTGTTATTATCAACCACGCACTCTAATTTTTATTACTCCCTCCACCACATCACTCCAAAACGAGCTGATGGACGTAATAGTTGTGTGTGTGGTTTCAGCTGTAGTAGAAAGGTTTGCAAAAGTTTACAGAAAAAAAATATACACTCCCTTCCAGAAACTACATGGACAATAAGGCCAGTTCCCTTATTCCTCCTGTTGACAGCAAAAGATGAGTAAGAGAATAGAAATCAACATGACAGCTTTCATTTTCAGGTATTTCCCTCTGGATCTGATACACAGCTTAGAGTGTAATGAACACTGATTTCTTTTTCTTTCTTTTTTTGAGCAAAAGTGATGGAATTTAATGAATGTCTAGTCACAAATAATTTTCTTGCAATGACTTTATCAAGCCTGTGACCAACTGACATCACCAATCTTTAGCATTTTTTGTTTGTGATGCTTTTCAAGTACACAAAAATGCATCTTCTACCTTCTGGTCTGAAGGTTAGTGTGGCCAGTCTAGAATCTACCAGTTGTCTCTGATAACTTCCTTTGTTATTTGGTCTTTTGCATCATTGTCTAGCCGCATTGTGAAGAATCTCAAAATCAATTTAGTTTAATATTTTTCTTTAATTAACAGACTAAATGTCTCTGTAGATGTATGGGTTAATTGTGCTGCTTCCATTACAAATCACATTAGCTATGTTTCCACTGTAAGAGTTCTGGGAAATCTCTGGGAGGGGGGAAATTGACCTGGAGATACGATGGCTTGGTCCTCATACAAAATGAGCCCTGTCAGGACTTTGCTAAGATGTCAGCATACCGTTACTGCTTTGGCAGTGAGTGATGTCTCTACTCAGTGCTAAAAAGCATCCATGGACATGAATAACATTAAAAGTTTTATTCTGTAAAATTATGCTGTAATCCGATTTTTCATTCGAGGGACTGGGAAAGCTGCTGTGATGTTAAATGTGGAGCTCAATGACCAGAAGAAGCATTGTTTCTTACGGTGTTCTGTGAGACAGTGAAGCCCAATGAATTATGCTGGGGGTTCTGTAGGATTTTTGAGTTTAGTAACTGTGATTGTAAAGCAGCGCAAATGCTGCTTTTTTCCTTTTCTTGTATCGCGCTTCAGCAACTCTCCCAATTATAAAAATACCAGTTATTTGGCGACGTCTGCCAATTTCATTTCCTACTGATTTACAACCAATCAGCATGAGTTAATCCAA